>NW_025764718.1:740836-751491 GCF_019669845.1 Emericellopsis atlantica
TATAATAATAATTTTAAAGAGTAGTACTCTTCTAGGCGCAGGGTAAGTGAATCGCGATAATCCGGGAATCCCTTTAGTTAAGGAAGAAAGCGACCGATTCAGCAATCTTCTCTTTAGGGTAGGCAAGATATAGGTGAAGAATAGTGAATGAATAACTTGATTCAGAACTATCTAGTAGTGAACGAAGGCCTATATTTATAGGCGTGAGAGCACTGTAATGCCCTGTAAAAGAGTGGGTCAAACCGAACCTAATGGAAGGTTATAGAAGGTTTAATTTATAATAGCGAGTGTGGTAGTACTAGCCTTCGAATATTATAGAAGGCAATAGAAGCACTATATTTGTAAGCACTATGGACCCCTGTAATAGGTCCAGAATAGATCCCTGTAAGGGTTCTGTGAGAGGGCCTCGTAAGGCACCTAATTAGGGGATTAGTCCCCTATTTTCAACAGAGCTTTAAGAGGCTCTAGGGCGCGTTTAGCGCCTTCGTCGCTAACGAGAGTTATTTCGAAGTTAGACTTCGGAGTTAATATCTCGTGGTATACGTAAGTTAAATAAGGAGGATAAGGTGCGTTCTTAAGAAAAGGCTATCCTAGAGGAGTAATAAGCCGTTAATCGTGCCTAGGAGTTAAGTTGTGACGTTCGGGTCAGTGTGACGTTCGGGTCAGACTAGCTATAGGGTAGGTAGATCTAAAGTCGGTTTATGAACTAAGTACACTAGGATATCGTTGACTTAAGCGGTCGGGTCATAGTCTATGTGCGAGATAGTAGATCTTGCGTAGACAATTATATTAATAGCTAAGGAGCTGGTAGAGACTAACTATGGTGAAGCTAGGCTTCCTATATACTAAGGGGATCATTGTATGAAGTAAATAATACCCGTGGATCATAAGGCTCATAAGATAAGTGCGATAATCCGGATTATAGTGTTTTGTAGATAATCCAAAGTAATTAGTGTGAAACAGTAGGGCCTAGGTCGTACGAATAGGGATTCGTGCGACCGGCATTCGTGCGAACGACATTCGTACGAATATTGCTTATTCGGGCGGCCGTTATACCGCTTTATACTTTACTATATAAAGAATATGAATAGGTTCGTACGACGAAAGTATGGGGCCCACGTGACATACGTTAGTGGCCGCATATTGGGTCGTAATATAATATCCTTCCTTCCGGGATTCTGTCCTAGAATCAATCAAAACTATGTTAGTCGCCGTGATATGTGTTCCTAGCTTTTCTTCTCCTCTTCTTACGGTACGCTAACTAAAATACCAGACCGCGTTACAAAAACTCGCAACTCTCGTTCCTAGAAAACCGAATAACGTAACGCTCTTCTCGAGGTCGTATTCTTGAATTCCGTGAAGATAAAGAGTACTTATTCTTCTTACGAAAAGAACGATCGCAAATATATTGCTTCCGAGGAGGACTCTTCGCGCTATTTTAAGTACGTTCGTCTTAATCTCTCTTATTACGACGTTAAAGCGCTTTCGCTATAGTAATTACGCCGAATTGCCGCGCAATATACCCGTTTTGAATCTAAGTTAGAAAAGGCGGAGGAGGCTCGTCGTGTGATAGATACTAAGGTAGAGCGCCTTCGAAAACAAAAGAAATTATAGTTTAAAAAGATAATACGAGCCGTGTCTCGTGGTATCGATAATATAGAGGAGTTAGAGCGTGTCGAGCGTGAGGAGGCCGAGCGCGAGAGTACTCGCTAATCGGAGGCCTCTATGTCTAGCAATCCTACAGCTCGTTCTTCGATAGATAGTCTTATAACTCTGGATTTCCTAGAGAATTAGGAGGAGTGCTTTAGTAGTAGTCCCCCGGAGCCCTTGTTTATAGAGGATTTTACTACGTCTGCCTTATAGTATACCCAGGCGTCGGGTTAGCACGATAGAAACGGCGGAGCAGGCTTTGGCAATTCTTAAGATATTTAGTAGGTTCTTATATATTTTCGCTACTAGTATACCCCCTCTATTTAACGAGATATCTAGTTTCTCCGTTAATTATTTATTTATCGATTATTCGTTCTAGTTTATAGAGTTCTTCGAAAACTTCTAGTTTATAGCTTATTTTTGCGTTTCGTAGTGCCTTTTTAAGTAATAAGATATAAAAGACTAGGTGTATCCTTATGCTAGAGGGTAGTAAAAGCTTATAGTTAGTGTCTAAGATAACCTCGTCGACCTTAAATAATCCGAGTTTCTTATGGTCGAGCTTCGATAAGGGTCGAGTTATTATGAAATTTTTGCGTAGTAGGTAGACCATATCTCTCCTCCGAAAGATCGGTCCCCTCGATCTTTTCTTGTTATAGTACCTCGATATTCGTGTACGTACGAATTCGAGCTGTCTTTTTATATATTCATGTAGTGAGCGTAGTTAGTCTGCCTCGAGCATTGCTTTTTTAGCAAGAGGTCTATCCCTTAGTGTCTTGCTGCCGAACTCGGGCTCGTATCCGTAGTTCGTATAGAATAGTGAGATTTAAGTTAATTCCGTAGGTGCGCTATTATAGGCGAGTTAGGCGAGTGGTAACTTCGAGACCTAATCGTCCTATTCGTAGTTAATATAGCACCGTAGGTATTGTTCTAGTGTCTAGTTTAACCTTTCTATCTGTCCGTCTATCTAAGGGTAGTAGGCTGTGCTAAGCTTATGCTTGGTTCCGAGCTAAGCTATTAAGGCTTGCTAGAACTTCGAGGTAAATATCGTTCCTCGATCCGAAATAATTTCTTCCGGAAGGCCGTGGTTAGCCACGATATATTTAAGTACTATATATGCGAGTATTTCTATATCCGTTGCTTCTTAGTATAGTAGGAAATATCCGAATTTACTCATTCGGTCCGTGATAACGAATATACTATCGTATTCGATATTAGATCTTAGTTCCTTAGATTTAGGTAGCTTCGTAATGTGATCGAAGGCTATTAATTCCTATAGCCTTAAAGGCACTAGTAGTGGCTTTAATTCTCCGTATGGTTTGTGCCGTGTAGCCTTGCTACGTGTATAATCTTTATATTATCCGACGATACGTACGATATCTACCTTAATTCCTTAGTAGTCGTACGTTCGTTATATTCGTTCGAGAGTCTTCCTAACTCCTTAATATCCTACCGTAAGGTACGTATAAATATTAACTAAGATTTTATCGCGTAGCGGCGGTAGTATCTAGAGTAGTCCGTTCCTAGTAAGTCCTTTTCTTATTTCTATTGCGTAGTCGTTAGGTATTTCTTCTTTATGCTTTAATACCTATTCTAGTATTTTATCGTAGTATATAGTATCTACTTCTACTCTAAATATAAGGAGGTTAAGTGCTATTTATACGTAGTTTCCTTTGTTATTTTATTAAAGTATCTATCCCTTGGCTTTTAGTACTTCGGTATCGTAGTCTAGTCGGCGGCTAAGTATATTTGCTCTACCGTTTTCCGAACCTTTTCGATAGATAATTTTAATATCGTAGTCGGCTAAGAATTTAGCGTATCTTATTTATCGTGCGCTAAGTTCTTATATTATCGCGAAGTAAGAAATATTTTAGTAATCGGTATAAACCTTAGTAGTAAACTTCGTCCTTAGTATATAATACTTAAATTCCTTAATAGCTACGATAATTACTAGGAATTCCTTATCGTAAATAGGGTAGTTTAGTTCCGCGCCGTAGAGTTTCTTCGAGAAGAATATAATTAGTCGTACGTTACTATTGTTATCTCGTTAACTAATTTATGCTCCTATAGCGTAGTCCGATGCGTTTATTTCTAATTCGAGTGGTTTTTCGGGGTCGTAGGTTATAAGTACTATATTCGATAGTATAGTATCTCGTAATCCTTCGAATACTTTTTATTACTCCGTTTCCTACTTAAATTCTCCTTTTCCCTTAGTAAGTCCCGTGAGTAGTACTACGATTTTCGTAAAGTCGCGTATAAAGCGTCGATAATAGTTTATAAATCCTACGAACGCTTATACTTCCTTAAGCGTTATTAGCATAGGCTATTCTTTAACTATATTAATCTTTGTTTATTCTATTAGGATTTCGTTTAGTCGGATCGTGTATCCGAGGAAGATAGTTTCTTATATATAAAACGCGCTCTTCTCTAGGTTAACTAAGAGGTTCGTATCTTAAAGTATTTTTAGTACCTAGTAGACGTGTTTCTTATATTCTTTAAGGTTTTCCGAGAAGATTAGAATATCGTCTAGGTATACTATAACGAAGATATCTAGGTACTCCTTGAGTATGTTATTAATTATTCGCTAGAAGGTAGCTAGAGTATTAGTGAGGCTAAATAGTATTACTAAATACTCGAATAGACCGAACTTAGTGCGAAAAGCCGTTTTCTATTCGTCTCCTTTCTTTATGCGGATTAGGTTATAGGCTCCCTTTAGGTTAAGAGTAGTAAACTAGTTCTTACCGTGAAGTCTGTCCTTAAGCTCGTTAATAAGCGGTAGGGGTGTCCTATCCTTAATCGTAATATCGTTAAGCTGCCGATAGTCCACGACTAGTCGTAGCTTCTTATTCTTTTTTAGTACGAATATAACGGGGTATCTTACTTCCGAGGTAGAGGTTCGAATATAGCCTTTCTTAAGTATTTCGTCGATATATTCTTATAATATTTCGAGTTACTTCTCGTTAAGGTTATAGAGTTTGTAGAACTTAGTTAAAGTTCCGGTTTTAAGATAGATTTCGTGATCTTACTAACTATATTACGGAATACCTATTTCGAGGGTTTCTTTAAATAACCTATTGTACTTTCGGTATTCTAGCGGTATATTCTTTATTTATTCTTCTTCTATTATAGGTTTCTTTTTTCTTTTTTCTTATAGGGCTTAGTTTGCTTTAAATATCTTTCGTATAATATTAGCGAGGATTCGTTTTCTTTATTTATATCGTATACCCGGTTATATAGCCTTCTCGGTTAATACTATAGCTTTTACTTACTTCGGCTCGCTTATATCCTTCGGTAAAGATCCTCTAGAGGCTAAGTCGTCGCGAATATTCGCTTCCTTCTAGTTAAATAGTAATTATCGCGTTATCGTATCTACCTACGCTAACTAGCTAGTGCGCTAATCGACTACCGGATTACTTCTTATTAACTATAGGTAACCTAGTATTATATCGTATTTATATAAGTCTATAATATCGAAGACGATTGTCTTATAGTATCCTTATATCATTACGTCGAGATAATCGGTCTCGCGGTCGATAGTTCTACTATTATAATCGAAGCTTTATCCTTTAATATTAAAAAGCTTATATACCCGAGTCTTATAATTCTATAGTAGTATATATCGGTTAACTACTATTAGTAAGATATAGTTGCCTATTGCCCTACTATTTAATAGTACTCGCAAGTAATATCTATTAATCTAGACTTCTAAAACCGTTTTCTATCCTCCGTTTGTCTTTATAGAGCAGAGGGTCTTTAGGTTTGCTTCGTCGTCCTATGCCCTTTTTATAGGCGACGTTAATAGTTTTTTAACGGGTAGTATTCTATATCGATATTATCGTCCTTAGGGTCGTATGCGTAGTTACTACCATACGACTCTAGGTATATCGAGGGGTATCGTTTTCCTTCCTCTTCGTATAGGTGATATATGCACCCGTAGTAGTAGACTCCGTAGTCTAGTGTGCATCCTTCGAAATACCTATGTGTAATATACTACGTGTATGCCTTTCCTTGCGGAATAAGGTATTCTCGCGCCTCGATCCTATGTCGTAGGCGTAGTGTTTTCTTTGCCCTTTCGTACCTTTCGCGGTCCGTTCGGCCTTAGTTAATATAGTCTCGGTCCGTTTCTTCGGTAGGGTCGAATAGTAACCTTATGCCGTTAGGGTGCTTCTCGTATCCCTTGCACCCTTGTCCGTAGCTTAAGGCGCATTCCTTACTCTTAGCTATCTTAATACCGAGTAATGCCTTTACGGTATTCTTATATCGCCGGAGCTCTTCTATCTCCCTTTATTCCCTAGTTCTATGCTAATCGAATACTTTTGCCTTAGCGTGTCTTAGATAGTCTACTAACTAATACCTACGCTACGTTTTTTAGTCTCGTGCGTATGCTTTAGGGTATTTTACTAACTGCCTTAGTATTATATATCCTATGCTAGGTTCTGCGTATATACGCGCGTAGAACTCTACTTTATGCTTTTCGTATAGATCGTTAATAATACGGGTAGCCGGTCCCTTAATTAGGTAGACTTAATACCTTTTTTTATTAGGTATATATGTTTTGTAAAAGTAATATATATAAGAGATCTATAAGAGTTCGCGGTATTTTAGCGTATCTAGGTATATACGTAGGTCGTCTCCTAGGACTATTCTCCGGTCTATTACCTAGTTAATTCCTCTATCTAGTGTCTAGGCGGGGATAACTATCTAGAGGTCTTTTCCTTACGGTAGGGGGTCGTATCGATCTATCGCTACCTCTATCTATTCTCGTAGGGTTACTCGTCCGTGTAGTAGGTTAGTCTCGAGCACCCTTTTCTTCTATAGTAGTTCTTCTTCGTAGTCTAGGGTATTAGTTATATCGCTTCCCGAATTATCACTATCTTTAGGGGTTATGCTAATTTTCTATATAATAGTAAGGGTCCTTGCCTTCGGGGCTTTTAGAAACTATCCCGATTCTTCCTTACTGCTTTTATAGGTATAGTAGTCGTTATTATAATATCCTAACTAGTATAGGGCTTCGTGCGCTATTAGTTAGTTTATAGGTTGCTTATTAACCTTCCTTAGTATTTTTTCCGTGTTAGCTACTTAGTTAGGGTATAGCACCCTAGACTAGCTTAGGTACTTCGTATCGTAGCCGGACTTAGTTATATTTAGTTATTTTAGCTTACCTTCGGGTACTAGCCTCTAGCCCTAGCTTCGCCCTTTCTTTAGTAAGCGGTATTCGCGCTTTTAATAACCTAGCTTGCCGTAGTTATAGTAGGTTGAGTTTTTCTTATTATTGTCTATCGCGGCGAGTTATCGTTGTATGGCGTCGAGGTCTATCGGGCCTAGGTTTGTCGTGTATGCCTATACTATATTCTGGCGGGGTCGCCCTTAGTTAGCGCGGTATCCTCCACGTCCTCTATTCCCTCCTCTAGGGGTATAGGACGGAGCGTAGTTCTAGTTAGAACGATTGCCTTGCTTTTGCTTACGTCTAGCATGCTATTGGTTGTCGATTCGTACCGCGGTAGCGATATAGTCTGCCAAATCTTCCGGCAAATCGTTTTTATAGAGCTCGTCCTTAACTTCCTCCTTAAGGCTATTATAGAAGGCCGTTATCAGGGGTTCGTTATCTTATTCTAGTTTGCTTGAAATCTGCCGAAAGGTTGCTGCGTAGTCCGACGCCGATCCCTTCTGCTTTAAGTTCTAGAGTTTTTCGATAGCCGCCCGAGATTCGTCTATATTCCTAAAGACGCTCTTAATCGCGTTCTTAAATCCGGCGAACGTGGCGAAGATAGTGATTGTTTTAGCGTTCCTATCGCCCTAGTCGTTCGTTAAGTAGTCCCTTATGATAGGTTTAAATTAGTCTAAGGCTATTCCCCCTAGGCACGTGCTTGCGTGGAGAACCTTGCTATGGTTATTATTGAGTTAAGTAGGGAATAGTCGATAGTAGGTCTTGAGTTAGGTGAGAAATCCCTAGAGTTCTCCCGCGGCGCTAGTGTATAGTCCGGGGTTCTTAGGCTTAATAATTTCTCCTAAGTCTCGGTGGTTCTAGGCTTCGGCTATAGTATTATATTGCTTAAGTACTTAATACGGTAATATACTGAATAAGAGCTATTAATATATGACGTTCGGGTTAGACTAGCTATAGGGTAGGTAGATCTAAAGTCGGTTTATGAACTAAGTATACTAGGATATCGTTGACTTAAGCGGTCGGGTTATAGTCTATATGCGAGATAGTAGATCTTACGTAGATAATTATATTAATAGCTAAGGAGCTAGTAGAGACTAACTATAGTGAAGCTGGGCTTCTTATATACTAAGGGGATTATTATATGAAGTAAATAATACCTATGGATTATGAGGCTTATAAGATAAGTGCGATAATCCGGATTATAGTGTTTTATAGATAATCTAAAGTGATTAGTATGAAATAGTGGGGCCTAGGTCGTACGAATAGGGATTCGTGCGACCGGCATTCGTGCGAACGATATTCGTGCGAATATTACTTATTCGGGCGGCCGTTATACCGCTTTATACTTTACTATATAAAGAATATGAATAGGTTCGTACGACGAAAGTATGGGGCCCACGTGACATACGTCAGTGGCCGCATATTAGGTCGTAACAGTCAGACTAGCTATAGAGTAGGTAGTTCTAAAGTCGGTTTATAAACTAAGTATACTAGGATATCGTTAACTTAAGCGGTCGGGTCATAGTCTATATACGAGATAGTAGATCTTACGTAGATAATTATATTGATAGCTAAGGAGCTAGTAGAGACTAACTATAGTAAAGCTAGGCTTCCTATATACTAAGGTAATTATTATCTCTAATAATAATCTATTCTACTTGTTCGTAGTAATTCGTGATAATCGCAATAATCGTAGGTGCGATTATTCGTATAAGTAATAATCGTGCCGTGAATAGGTGAAAAATAGTAGGGTGTGCCTAGAAGCACGTGAAGGCCGTATATTGGGTCGTAATATAATGCCCCTCCTTCCGAGATCTTATCCCTAAGATCATTCATTACGCGCCTTTCCCTAACCTATTAATTCTAGTGAGTTCCTTCTCCTTTAACTTCCTCGCTATGTCCGGCCGTGTCGCTAAGCGTGCGTAGAAATCGTCTTCTAACGCTAAAGAGCGTAAGATCTATCTTCTTAAAACTATTTTCGCATACTCCGTCGAAATACCTACTTACTCTAACTATAAGCGTCGTGGTCTTAAAACTTATTAGGTTTCTGCCGATAATTCCTCTCGTTATGCTAAGTGCGTCCGTTTAAACCGCTTAGCCTGCGACGTTGGTGGGGTTTCTACCTCGTAGCTTCGTAAGATCGCCGAATAATATTAGAAACTCGAGACCGAACTTGAATGAGCGGAGGAGAAAGTCTTACGCCTTCGAAAATAAAAGAAACTATAGTTCGAGAAGATAATAAGAGCTATATCTCGTGGTATTGATAGTGTGGAGGAGTTAGAACGCGTGGAGCGGGAGGAGGCTGAGCCCGAGCAGAGGCGGTTAGAAGTGTCGGGTTCCTCCGCTAGTCGTTCCTCTACTAAGAACTTCCTAGAGCCTGACTTTATATAGGCGTGGGATACTATATACGAGGACGTGCCGCTCGATCCTTCGATCTTAGCGGATTTCGGTTTAGCCGGGTCCGATAGAACTATCGTAATAGGTGGCCATAGTTCGTAAGGTATTTAGCGGGTTCCTATATATTTTCGTTACTTACGTATCCCTTCTATTTAATAAGGTATTTAGTTTCTCCGTTAATTATTTGTTTATCGATAATTCGTTCTAGTTCGTAGAGTTCTTCGAAAACTTCTGGTTCGTAGTTTATTTTTGCGTTTTATAGTGCTTTTTTAAGTAATAAAATATAAAAGACTAGGTGTATCCTTATACTTAAGGGTAATAAAAGTTTATAGTTAGTGTCTAAGATAACTTCGTCGATTTTAAATAGTCCTAATTTTTTATAGTCGAGCTTTAGTAAAGGTCGAGTTATTGTGAAATTTTTACGTAGTAAGTAGACTATATCTCCCCTCCGAAAGATCGGTCCCTTCGATCTTTTCTAATTATAGTACTTCGATATTCGTATACGCACGAATTCGAGCTATTTCTTTATATATTTATATAGTGAGCGTAACTAATCTACTTTAAGCATAGCTTTTTTAGCAAGAGGTCTATCCCTTAGTGTTTTATTGCCGAACTCGGGCTCGTATCTATAGTTCGCGTAGAATAGTGAGATTTTAGTTAATTCCGTAGGTGCGCTATTATAGGCGAGTTAGGCGAGTGGTAACTTCGAGACCTAATCGTCTTGCTTATAGTTAATATAGCACCGTAAGTACTATTCTAGTGTTTGATTTAATCTTTCTATCTATCTATCCGTTTATAGGTAATAAGCTATACTAAGCTTATATTTGGTTCCTAGCTAAGCTATTAGAGCTTGCTAGAACTTCGAGGTAAATATCGTTCCTCGATCCGAAATAATTTCTTCCGGAAGGCCGTGGTTAGCCACGATATGTTTGAGCACTATATATGCGAGTATTTCTATATCCGTTGCTTCTTAGTATAGTAGGAAATATCCGAATTTACTTATTTAGTCCGTAATAACGAATATACTATCGTATTCGACGTTAGATCCTAGTTCCTTAGATTTAGGTAGCTTCGTGATATAATCAAAGGCTATTAATTCCTATAGTCTTAAAGGCACTAGTAGTAGCTTTAATTCTCCATACGGCTTATGCCGTGCAGCCTTATTACGTGTATAATCTTTATATTGTCCGACGATACGTGCGACGTCTACCTTAATTCCTTAGTAATCGTACGTTCGTCGTATTCGTTCGAGAGTCTTCCTAACTCCTTAATATCCTGCCGTAGGGTGCGTATAAATATTAACTAAGATTTCATCGCGTAGCGGCGGTGGTATCTAGAGCAGTCCGTTCGTGTAACGGTTACGCCTAACCGTTGCGCCATGGGCAAAAGATCAGGCATTGATCGAATGACGAGCGATCAATACAGGCGTAATAGCTGCTTATAG